>NW_024038700.1:0-25364 GCF_016077235.1 Cyprinodon tularosa
TCTTAGCTGTTCCTAGGACTGCGCTCTTCTGGACAGAGACCTCTGATGTTTTACCTGGAATCTGCTGTAGCCACTCTCCCAGTTTGGGGGTCACAGCCCCCAGTGCCCACAGTCCTTGGTATTTCTCAAGCTTCTCGTGTTCTTTCTTCTTGCTGTCGCTTGGGATTGCCACATCTATCACTACTGCCTTCTTCTGCTGTTTGTCGATCAACACGATGTCTGGTTGGTTAGCCATCACCTGTTTGTCAGTCTGGATCTTGAAGTCCCATAGGATCTTAGCTCGGTCATTCTCAACTATATATGATCCTGGGGTTTCTGAGATGGGCTTCTCTCCTTTCAGATTTTGTGGATCACTGTGAACTTCTTGTCTTTAATATCTTGTTTTTTCAGCCCAGAATTAAGTTTGTAGTAGCTTCAGTTCATTAGTTACCTGCTTCTCATCTGCACCTTCATCCTTCCATTATGTCCACTAACATTTAATACTTCAAATGGTTCATGTTTTTGCAATCTCAGGATTTGATTAATATAAGGTTGCAAGGCAGAGAGAGGCTGCCTTGCTTCTGTTTATATATGTTTACTGCTATTTCAAATTTGAGATCCTGGTTAACATTTTAAATAATTATTAATGTATCAAAAGTTGGGCTAAATTTGAATTGTGCTTTCTGTCTGATATTTAGTTTTATAGTTTGTTGTTTTTGTTTGTGGGATTTAGGTTTGGTTCTGTTGATTGTAGTCACATCACAACATATTCAACCTGTAGTTTTTATGTTATTTATTTCACTTTCAGTTTATCTTCAGTAGAAATTACAGTTTTAAATACCATCTTTCTTTATTTATTGATACCTTTACAGCTCACAAGATGTTATCTCAACTCTTTTTTGGTAAGTTACTCACGTTACTTTATTTTATTTATTTTATTAATATATTAATATCAGTCATCCAGGTCGTAGTCATCTCAAAAACGTTTAAAAAAAAAACAATCCACTGGACTTTTTTTCCAACTTTGAAGAAATTTCGCTCTCCATCCAGGAATTCAAAATGTCTGGAAGAGCGTTGAGTTCCAAGCTCATAGTTTATTTATATAGCGCCAATTCACAACACATCATCTAAACGCACTTTACAGAGACAGTTTAATCTGATCATACAGTCAGATTAGTAAAAGTTTCCCACCACATTCCTCCTAGATGAGCTTGTAGCAACAGTTGATATTTGCTGGCATTGTGTCGTTGACTCTAAAGAGCATCACGGTCAGGGATGGGCACAAATACATCAAAATGTATTTCCAAATAAAATACAAAATACCGACCTTAAAAACGTATCAAAATACACAAAAAAAATACAGCAGCCTAAAAATGTATCAAAATAAAATACTGTATTTTTGTATTTTCAAAGTACTACAAAATATTTCATTATAAGAGCCTTTTTATTCTATTCCTTCACTTGTACACTATCTGGAAACCATAAAAGTAACAAAACAAGCAAAGTAACTTTAGTTACTGAGAATTGTAAGGAGTAAAATATTACTGAAATTGTATTGGTAATGCTTTACATTACTGCATTAATGCATAAAGCAATGCATTACTATAGCCTAATTAAATTACTTTTTTACTGCATACTCCCAACACTGATATTGTGTAGGCTACATACAGTAAACAGTAGAACATTATTTAGGTACATTTCTAAGAAAAAGTAAATAAAAACGGCCAACACTATATGAGCCAAAACTAGCCTACTATAAGTGGCGGAGGAGGTCACTTGCGGCGCTGCAGCGCACACATATTGACACTGAGCGACAAAAGTCCTCTGTAGACAAATATAATTACATGAAACAAAAGGAAACCGTGTAACATAGAACTAATTTTTAAAAACAGGATAATGAATGCATAAACCTTATTTGCTATTATGTATATCATACATTTATTGCGCCCTACTTAAATTTAAGTTTGATAATTTTTTATATCTAGTGACTTGTAGGAGCCATTTGCCCTTTTTCCTGTGTTTATGGCCACGAGGGGGCGCATTTCATTTTGAGTGATGGGGGAGGGGGTTACTTAAGGTCAACCATGATTTGTTCAGCCTGTCATAATGAGAGGAGGCAACAAATTTTCATTGATTTTCAGATCAATGTCGAATTTCTGTATTTATGTAAAAGCCAAATAGTAAAACTATAAGCATTGTTTGTTATATTAAATGACTTTATTTTAAGTCAAACTAAAGATTGGCATTATAATTTTTATTGAGCGCACGAAAAACCCCAAAGCCTTGCAGGAAAAACAACCAGTCCCCAAAAAATATAGGTTTTCACCCGCTGCGTTTAAAGACTTTCAGAAGTTTTTTTTTTTTCCCTTTAACACCGGATCCAATGATTTGTGGGGATTTGTCCCCCCCCTGGTGGAAAATGAGGGAGTTACTGAAACCAGAAGTTCAAACAGGAGGATAATCCACTGACTTTCAAAGCTAGAACTGGAAGACAGCTCATCTAGCGGTGTGAAAACCTGATGTTAAAGCAGTTTCCTGTTCAGAATAAATAATAAGGTAAATATTACAAAGGCAAATAAATAAAGAAGCAAATTTAAAAAACAGTTATATGCATTTATGTCTCACTGTATAATTTTAAATTTCTGCTTACATTTATTTGTTTATTGTATTTTTGGTGGCAATTAATTGTAGCTTATTTATTTATTGAGCATTTACAGGTGCTGGTCATAAAATTTGAATATCATGAAAAAGTAGATTGATTTCAGTAATTCCATTTAAAAAGGAAACTTGTATATTATATTCATACATTACATACAAAAATCATATATTTCAGATGTTTATTTAGTTTAATTTTGATGATTTCAAATGACAACAAAAAAGAAAATCTCAATTTCATCCATATCAGAAAATTAGAATAAATTTTGAAAAGGTTCAAAAAATTTATGGCCCCTGGTGCCACACTCTAATCAGCTAATTAACTCAAACCACCTGCAAAAAACCTTTAAAATGGTCTTTCAGTCTAGTTCTATAGGCTTTCACAATCATGGGGAAGACTGCTGACTTGACAGTTGTCCAAAAGACGACCATCGACACCTTGCACAAGGAGGGCAAGACACAAAAGGGCATCGCTAAAGAGGCTGGCTGTTCACAGAGCTCAGTGTCCAAGCACATTAATAGAGAGGCGAAGGGAAAAGGAAAAGATGTGGTCGAAAAAAGTGTACAAGAAGAGAGATAACCCCACCCTGGAGAGGATTGTGAAACAAAACCCATTCAAAAATGTGGGGAGATTCACAAAGAGTGGACTGCAGCTGGAGTGAGTGCTTCAAGAACCACCACACCAGACGTATGAAAGACATGGGTTTCTGCTGTCGCATTCCTTGTGGGCAAGCCACTCTTGAACCACAGACAGCGTCAGAAGCGTTTTGCCTGGGCTAAAGAGAAACAGGACTGGACTGCTGGTGAGTGGTCCAAAGTCATGTTCTCTGATGAAAGTAAATTTTGCATTTCCTTTGGAAATCAAGGTCCCAGAGTCTGGAGGAAAAGAAGAGAGGCACTTCATCCACGTTGCTTGAAGTCCAGTGTAAAGTTTCCACAGTCAGTGATGGTTTGGGGTGCCATGTCATCTGCTGGTGTTGGTCCATTGTGTTTTCTGAGGTCCAGGGTCAACGCAGCCACATACCAGGAAGTTTTAGAGCACTTCATGCTTCCTGCAGCTGACCAACTTTTTGGAGATGCAGATTTCATTTTCCAACAGGACTTGGCACCTGCACACAGTGCCAAAGCTACCAGTACCTGGTTTGAAGGACCATGGTATCCCTGTTCTTAATTGGCCAGCAAACTCTCCTGACCTTAACCCCATAGAAAATCTATGGGGTATTGTGAAGAAGAAGATGCAATACACCAGACCCAACAATTCAGAAGAGCTAAAAGCCACTATTAGAGCAACCTGGGCTATCATAACACCTGAGCAGTGCCACAGACTGATCGACTCCATGCCACGCCGCATTGCTGCAGTAATACAGGCCAAAGGAGGCCCAACTAAATACTGAGTGCTGTACATGCTCATACTTTTCATGTTCATACTTTTCAGTTGGCCAACATTTCTATAAATCCTTTGTTTTTATTGGTCTTCAGTAATATTCTAATTTTCTGATATGATGAATTTGAGATTTTCATTTGTTGTCATTTGTAATCATCAAAATTAAACAAAATAAACATCTGAAATATATGAGTTTGTATGTAATGTATGAATATAATATACAAGTTTCACTTTTTAAATGGAATTACTGAAATCAATCTACTTTTTCATGATATTCTAATTTTATGACCAGCACCTGTATTTCTGTATTTATTTTTAAATATGGCAGAGTTGGTCCTCCATATATGACAGCCTGATGTTTAAGCAGTTTGCTGTTCAGAATAAATAAATAAGGTCATTATTGCAAAGGCAAATAAATAAAGAAACTAGTTAAAACAGATAAATACATTTAGGCTATGCGTCTGTGTATAATTAAATTTTTACCTACATTTATTTGTTTATTATATTTTGGGGCAATTAATTGTATGTTTATTTATTTATTTATTGGGCATTTATTTATTTTATTTTTAAATTTAAATATTTGGTTTAAAAATGGTAAACTTCCAATTTAATGCACAGCTTGAAATTTTTTTTGGGTAAAAATATAGCTCTGTTTTTATTTCAGTTTTAAAGACGTCTTTTGCCTCCCCAGGTCTGACGTCGCTCGCACTTGTTTTAAAACCCTAAAACCCTGGTAACCGGGGGCTCGGTCCCCTTGTGGGAAAGGTTTTAGTTGGGACCCGGATTAAAGCCAGAGAGAAGAAAGCTGCGGAGATGCTGCTCAGCGGGGGGGGGGGGAGGCCGAGATGTCGGGAAAATTCCAGGGCCCCACGCCCCATTCAGTGGCCCGTGGTGAGAAACCCTTTCTTCCCGTTTCCCCTCTGGGGGCTGGGGGCAAACCCAAAATTGGGGGCTGATACAGATACCCAGTTTCGATCCTGGATGGGCCAAAAAACGAGCCCCTATTATATTTTTAATTTTAAAGTTTTTTCCCTTTTTTTGGAAAAAAAATTTTTGTTTATAGACAGTTTTAAAAAAACAGAACATTTTAGTGCATTCCCTTTGAAAAAAGTGAAACCGATGTTTTCAGCAATTATCATTTAAAACCCCAGTTTATCCCTCCAACTCCTCACCTTTCCTTTTCCCTCCTCACCATCCATCAAACCATCCACCATTCCTTTATCCCCTCCATCCACCATCCCCTCCATCCATCCCTCCAAACCATCCCTCCCTCATCCCTCCATCCAAAATTTCCCTCCATCCAAACCCTCCATCCCTCCCTCCAAACATCCATCATCCACCCAAACCATCATCCCCTCCAACAAACCATCCAAACATCCATCCATCCCCTCCATCCAAACCATCCCTCCATCATCCAAACCAAATTTCCAAACCAACATCCTTTCCCTCCAAACCCCTCATCCCCTCATCCATTTCCCTCCCCCCATTTATCCATCCATCCATCTCCATCCCAACCCCTCCAAAAACCCATCCCCTCCATTCCCTCCACCATCCATCCATCATCCTTTCCCCAAAATCCATCCCCACCAACCAAAAATCATCCATCTCCATTTTTACCATTTCCCTAAACCCTCCTTTCCTTCCTTTTCCCTCCAAACACCATCCCTTCCCTCACCATCCATCCATCCATCCAAACACCAAACCTTCCCCCCATCCATATCCCTCTCCTTTCCCCAACCACCAAACCTTCATAAACTTTTCACCCAAAAACCAAACCATCCATCCATTTACCATAACCATCCCCTCCATCCCTCCATCCCTCCCCTCCAAACCTCCATCCCATCCATCCCCATCCCTTTCCCTCTTTCCCTCCATCCTCCATAAACCAATCCATCCTTCCCTCCACCATTAAAATTCCCCCATCCACCATCATCCCATCACCCAAAAAACCATCCATCCATCCATCATCCATCCATCCATCCATCCATAAAAACCATCCAAACTTCCCCTCCACCATTTATCCATCCAACATCCTATTTCCCCCATCCCTTTCCCTCCATCCATCATCCTCCCCAAAATCCATCCAACATCCATCCTTTCCCTCCATCCATCCAAACCATCTTCCCCTCCAACCAAAACATCCAAAAATCCATCCATCCATCCATCATCCTTTTATCCATCCATCCCCTCCCTCCATCCATTTCCCTCCATCCCCTTTCCCTCCATCTCCATCCCTCCATCCACCATCCCCTCCTTTATCCCCCCCATCCATCCATCCCCCACCCATCCATCCTTCCCCAAACCCTCCCCTCCATCCATCCATCCCCCAACCACCAATTAAAAACATTCCCATTTAAACCATCCCTCATCCATCATTTTTTCTTTCCAAAACCCAAAATCCCATCCTTTCCCTCCATCATTCCATCCCATCCATCCAAACCATCTTTCCCTCCATCAATTTTTTCCATCCATCCATCCCTCCATCATCCATCCCCCAAACCATCCATCCCCCACCATCCATAAACCATCCCTTTCCCTCCCTCCATCCCATCCATCCTTCCCTCCCTCCCCTCCCCTCACCATCCACCATTTCCTTCCCTCAAACCAATCCATCCACCCCTCCACCATCCATCCATCCATCCATCATCCATCCTCCATCCAAAAAAACCATCCAAACCATCCATCCATCCCTCCATCATCCCCTTCCCTCCATCCATCCCCTATCCCTCCAACAAACCATTTAAAAATCCATCCATCCATCCATCCCTCCCCTCATCCATCCAAAATCCATCCAACATCCTTTCCCTCCATCCATATCCATCAACCACCATCCATTCCCTTTATCCCCCTCCCTCCATCATCCCTCCAAAATCCATCCCCAAACCATCCATCCCCTCCCCTCCATCCATCCATTTCCCTCCATTTATCCATTTCCAACCCTCCATTTCCCAAAATCCCTTTCCCTCCATCCATCATCCATCATCCATCCATCCATTTTATCCCTCCATCCCCTTCCCCTCCAAACCATTCCATCCATCCATTTCCATCATCCATCCTCCACATCCTCCCCTCCATCCAACCCCTCATCCAAACCATCCATCCCCTCCACATCCCCTCATCCATCCATCCATCCCCTCCATCATCCATCATCCCTCCAAAAAACCCTCCCCTCCATCCATCATCCATCCATCCATCCATCCCCTCCCTCCATCCACCCCTCCCTTTTATCCATCCATCCCTTCCCTCATCCCATCCAAAATCCAAAACCCCCATCCATCCAAACCCTCCATCCATCCATCATCCATCACCCTCCATCCATCATCCATCATCCATCATCCATCCAAAATCCCTCCCTCCATTTCCCCCCATCCACATTTCCTTTATCCATCCCAAAAACCATCCATCCATCCCTCATCCTCCATCCATATCCAATCATTTTCCAAAAAATTTTTCCCTCCCAAAAACCATCCACCATCCCCCCAACCAATCCAAACCTCCATCCAAAAACCATCCATCCATCCATCATCCATCCCTCCCTCCATCCATCCCCCATCATCCATCCATTTCCCTCATCCATCCAAAAATCCATCCCTCCCCCCTTTTTCCCTCCATCCCCTCATTTCCCCCAAACATCCATCCAAACATCCATCCACCATCCATCCATTTCCCTCCATCACCATCCCAAAATCCACCAACATCCATCCATCCATCCATCATCCATCATCCATCCATCCATCCATCCATTTTCCCTCCCTCCATCCATTTTCCCTCCATCCATCCCCTCATCCATCATCCACCATCCATCCATCCCTCCATCCATCATCCATCCCCCATCCCTTTCCCTCCCCGCCATCCATCCCTCCATCCATCCATCTCCATCATCCCTCCATCCATCCATCCATTTCCCTCCATCATCCATCCATACCATCCATCCATCCTTTCCCCCATCCATCCATCCATTTCCCTCTTTATTTTTCCCGGAAACGTCTCCCTCTTTTTCAGATAGCCAGGCAACCTTCATTCCCCGTCTACACGCCAACCCCGATCCAGAAGAGACGGAGACAGCAGGGGACCAGAGGCCCCGGTTTCTGGAGTTTTTGCAGAGGCCTTCAGAAAATGTGACATTAAAGCCTCCCTGGGTTCAGAGCTCCGAAAAGGGGCGGGGCCCCAAGGGGGGGGCCCGGGGGAGGGGGGTAGGGAGGGGGGAGGGGCCAAAGGGAAAGTAGGGGGGGGAGGGCCAAGGGGGGGGGGGTTTTAAAGGGGGGGGGGGGTGGGGGGGGGGGGAGCGGGCCGGACCCCGCGGGGTCCCCCCCCCCCCCCCCCCCGCAAGGGGAAAGCCCCCCCCCCCCCCCACCCACCCGGCCCCCCCCGGGGGACCCAAGGGGGCGCCCGGGGGAGGCGGGCCAGGGCGGGGGGCCGAAGGGCCCCCAAAGGGAATAGGAAGCGGAGGAAGGGGGTTCCCCGGGCTGGGTTTTCCAGGAAACCCGGTCCCCTTTAGTGGGTTTTCCCCATATCCCTTTTGGGGTTTTCCCCTAAAAAACCCGGGAACCGGGGCCCAAAAAAGGGGAAGAGGCCTCCTCCAAAAGGACTGGGAAACCCCGGAGGGAAAACCCCAAAGGTTTTTAAAAGGGGAAATTTTTAGGGGGGAGGAAACGGGAAACCCTTAAAGGAAAATTAGGAAAGGGGGAAAACAGGGGCGGTTTTGGGGAAAAGGGCCCCCCACCCTCGCATTTTCCCTCCTCCTCGCTCCTTGGTCCCCCTCCAGCTCCTGCAGGAGCTGCTTCTCCTCATTGTCCAGCAGCTGCCTGAGCCTGAGGACACACAGCAGAGGATGCATCATGGACCGAACCAGCTGAACAGCACCGGTTCCTGTGGAGTAACCAAGATCTGAGACCTCCGTCTGCTCTCATCGCTGATGTCGGCCTCATGATGCTGCAGCTCCCGCCTGGACCCGCCTCCCCCACGGCGCCTCTGATGATGCGACGCTCGGAGCTCTGCAGCCCATGAGGCTTTCATGTCACAGTTCTGAAGGTCTCTGCATAACTCCAGAACCTGGCCTCTGGTCTCCTGCTGTCTCCGTCTCTTCTGGATCAGGTGGCGTGTAGACTGGAATGAAGGTTGCCTGGCTATCTGAGAAAGAGAGAGACGATCCAGGAGAATAAAGATGATGGATGGATGGATGGATGGATGGATGGATGGATGGATGGATGATGATGGATGGATTGGATGGATGATGGATGATGATGGATGATGGATGGATGGATGGATGGATGGATGGATGGATGGATGGATGGATGGATGATGGATGGATGATGGATGGATGGATGGAATGGATGATGGATGGATGGATGGATGATGGATGGATGGATGGATGGATGGATGGATGGATGATGGATGATGGATGGATGGATGGATGTTGGATGGATGTTGGATGGATGATGGATGGATGGATGGATGGATGATGGATGTTGGATGGATGTTGGATGGATGATGGATGGATGGATGATGGATGGATGGATGGATGTTGGATGGATGATGGATGGATGGATGATGGATGGATGGATGGATGGATGGATGGATGATGGATGGATGATGGATTTTGGATGGATGATGGATGATGGATGGTGGATGGATGGATGGATTTTGGATGGAATGAATGATGGATGATGGATGGATGGATGATGATGGATGGATGGATTTTGATGGATGAATGGATGATGGATGGTGGATGATGATGGATTTTGGATGGATGATGGATGATGGATGATGGATGGATGGATGGATGGATGGATGGATGGATGGATGATGGATGGATGGATGGATGGATGGATGGATGGATGATGATGGATGGATGGATGATATGATGGATGGATGGATGATGGATGGATGGATGGATGGATGATGGATGGAGGATGGATTTGGATGGATGATGGATGATGGATGGATGGATGGATGGATGATGGATGATGGATGGATGGATGGATGATGATGGATGGATGGATGGATGGATGATGGATGGATGGATGATGGATGGATGGATGGATGGATGGATGGATGGATGATGGATGATGGATGGATGGATGATGATGATGGATGGATGGATGGATGTTGGATGGATGTGGATGGATGATGGATGGATGGATGGATGGATGGATGGATGGATGGATGTTGGATGGATGTTGGATGGATGATGATGGATGGATTGATGGATGGATGATGGATGATGGATATGGATGGATGGATGGATGTTGGATGGATGTTGGATGGATGATGGATGGATGGATGGATGGATGGATGTTGGATGGATGTTGGATGATATGGATGGATGGATGAATGTATGATGGATGGATGGATGGATGGATGGATGGATTTGGATGGATGATGGAGATGGATGGATGGATGGATGGATGGATGGATGGATGGATGGATGATGGGATGGATGGATGGATGATGATGGAGATGGATGGATGATGGATGGATGGATGGAATGGATGGAATGATGTATGATGGATGGATGTGGATGGATGGATGGATGGATGGATGGATGGATGAATGGATGGATGATGGATGGAGATGGATGATGGATGAGGATGGATGGATGGATGGATGGATGGATGATGGATGATTTTGGAGGGAAATGATGGATGATGGATGGATTGAGGAAGATGGATGATGGATGAGATGGATGGATGGATGATGGATGATGGATGATGAATGGATGGATGGATGGATGGATGATGGATGATGGATGGATGATGGATGGATGGATGGATGGATGATGATGGATGGATGGATGGATGGATGGATGATGGATGGATGGATGATGGATGATGGATGGATGGATGGATGTTGGATGGATGAGGATGGATGATGGAGATGGATGGATGGATGGATGGATGTTGGATGGATGTTGGATGGATGATGGATGGATGGATGGATGATGGATGGATGGATGTTGGATGGATGATGGATGGATGGATGATGGATGGATGGATGGATGGATGGATGGATGGATGATGGATGGATGGATGGATTTTGGATGGATGATGGATGATGGATGGATGGATGGATGGATGGATGGATGGATGGATGGATGATGGATGGATGGATGGATGGATGGATGGATGGATGGATGATGGATGGATGGATGGATGATGGATGGATGGATGGATGGATGGATGGATGGATGGATGATGGATGGATGGATGGATTTTGGATGGATGATGGATGATGGATGGATGGATGGATGGATGATGGATGATGGATGGATGGATGGATGGATGATGGATGGATGGATGGATGGATGATGGATGGATGGATGATGGATGGATGGATGGATGGATGGATGGATGATGGATGGATGGATGATGGATGATGGATGGATGGATGGATGTTGGATGGATGTTGGATGGATGATGGATGGATGGATGGATGGATGGATGGATGGATGTTGGATGGATGTTGGATGGATGATGGATGGATGGATGATGGATGGATGGATGGATGATGTGATGGATGGATGGATGTTGGATGGATGTTGGATGGATGATGGATGGATGGATGGATGGATGGATGGATGGATGTTGGATGGATGTTGGATGGATGATGGATGGGTGGATGATGGATGATGGATGGATGGATGGATGGATGGATGGATGGATTTTGGATGGATGATGGATGGATGGATGGATGGATGGATGGATGGATGGATGGATGGATGGATGGATGGATGGATGGATGGATGGATGATGGATGGATGATGGATGGATGGATGGATGATGGATGATGGATGGATAAACTAGGGTTTTATGATAATTGCTGTTAACATCGGTTTCAGCTCTTTCTAAGTAATGCACTAAAATGTATCTGTTTCTAAACTGTCTATAAACATAAATATTTTTCAACAAAAGGAAAACATTAAATAAATATATATATGGGCTCGCTTTTGGACCATCCAGGATCGTAACTGTATCTGTATCAGCCGCCATCTTGGTGCTCCCAGCACCCAGAGAGGACAGAAGAAGGTTTCTCACCACAGCCACTGAATGCGGCGTCGGGCCTGGAATCTCCCGACATCTCGGCCTCCTCCTCCCGCTGAGCAGCATCTCCGCAGCTTCTCTTCTCTCTGGCTTTAACTCTCAGTCCCAACTCAACCGTTCCCACAACGGACCGAGCTCCGGTTACCATGGTTACGGTAAAACAAGAGCGAGCTGACGTCAGACGCTCGGAGGCACAAGACGTCATTAAACTGAAATAAACAACAGAGCTGATATTTTTCAAATGATCAGATCAAGCTGTGCAGTAATGGAAGTTTACCATATTTACCATATTTAAATATAAAAATAGAAATAAATAAATGCCCAATAAATAAATAAATAAACATACAATTAATTGCCCCCAAAATATAATAAACAAATAAATGTAGGTAAAAATTTAATTATACACAGACGCATAGCCTAAATGTATTTATCTGTTTTAACTAGTTTCTTTATTTATTTGCCTTTGCAATAATGACCTTATTTATTTATTCTGAACAGCAAACTGCTTAAACATCAGGCTGTCATATATGGAGGACCAACTCTGCCATATTTAAAAATAAATACAGAAATACAGGTGCTGGTCATAAAATTAGAATATCATGAAAAAGTAGATTGATTTCAGTAATTCCATTTAAAAAGTGAAACTTGTATATTATATTCATACATTACATACAAACTCATATATTTCAGATGTTTATTTTGTTTAATTTTGATGATTACAAATGACAACAAATGAAAATCTCAAATTCATCATATCAGAAAATTAGAATATTACTGAAGACCAATAAAAACAAAGGATTTATAGAAATGTTGGCCAACTGAAAAGTATGAACATGAAAAGTATGAGCATGTACAGCACTCAGTATTTAGTTGGGCCTCCTTTGGCCTGTATTACTGCAGCAATGCGGCGTGGCATGGAGTCGATCAGTCTGTGGCACTGCTCAGGTGTTATGATAGCCCAGGTTGCTCTAATAGTGGCTTTTAGCTCTTCTGAATTGTTGGGTCTGGTGTATTGCATCTTCTTCTTCACAATACCCCATAGATTTTCTATGGGGTTAAGGTCAGGAGAGTTTGCTGGCCAATTAAGAACAGGGATACCATGGTCCTTCAACCAGGTACTGGTAGCTTTGGCACTGTGTGCAGGTGCCAAGTCCTGTTGGAAAATGAAATCTGCATCTCCAAAAAGTTGGTCAGCTGCAGGAAGCATGAAGTGCTCTAAAACTTCCTGGTATGTGGCTGCGTTGACCCTGGACCTCAGAAAACACAATGGACCAACACCAGCAGATGACATGGCACCCCAAACCATCACTGACTGTGGAAACTTTACACTGGACTTCAAGCAACGTGGATGAAGTGCCTCTCTTCTTTTCCTCCAGACTCTGGGACCTTGATTTCCAAAGGAAATGCAAAATTTACTTTCATCAGAGAACATGACTTTGGACCACTCACCAGCAGTCCAGTCCTGTTTCTCTTTAGCCCAGGCAAAACGCTTCTGACGCTGTCTGTGGTTCAAGAGTGGCTTGACACAAGGAATGCGACAGCAGAAACCCATGTCTTTCATACGTCTGTGTGTGGTGGTTCTTGAAGCACTCACTCCAGCTGCAGTCCACTCTTTGTGAATCTCCCCCACATTTTTGAATGGGTTTTGTTTCACAATCCTCTCCAGGGTGCGGTTATCTCTCTTGCTTGTACACTTTTTTCGACCACATCTTTTCCTTCCCTTCGCCTCTCTATTAATGTGCTTGGACACTGAGCTCTGTGAACAGCCAGCCTCTTTAGCGATGACCTTTTGTGTCTTGCCCTCCTTGTGCAAGGTGTCGATGGTCGTCTTTTGGACAACTGTCAAGTCAGCAGTCTTCCCCATGATTGTGTAGCCTATAGAACTAGACTGAAAGACCATTTAAAGGCTTTTGCAGGTGGTTTGAGTTAATTAGCTGATTAGAGTGTGGCACCAGGGGCCATCAATTTTGAACCTTTTCACAATATTCTAATTTTCTGATATGATGAAATTGAGATTTTCATTTGTTGTCATTTGTAATCATCAAAATTAAACTAAATAAACATCTGAAATATATGAGTTTGTATGTAATGTATGAATATAATATACAAGTTTCACTTTTTAAATGGAATTACTGAAATCAATCTACTTTTTCATGATATTCTAATTTTATGACCAGCACCTGTAAATGCTCAATAAATAAATAAGCATACAATTAATTGCCACCAAAAATACAATAAACAAATAAATGTAAGCAGAAATTAAATTATACAGTGAGACATAAATGCATATAACTGTTTTAATTAGCTTCTTTATTTATTTGCCTTTGTAATATTTACCTTATTATTTATTCTGAACAGGAAACTGCTTTAACATCAGGTTTTCACACCGCTAGATGGAGCTGTTCTTCCAGTTCTAGCTTTGAAAGTCAGTGGATTATCCTCCTGTTTGAACTTCTGGTTTCAGTAACTCCCCTCATTTTCCACCAGGGGGAGACAAATCCCCACAAATCATTGGATCCGGTGTTAAAGGAAAAAAAAAAAACTTCTGAAAGTCTTTAAACGCAGCGGGTGAAATCCTATATTTTAGGCTACTGGTTGTTTTTCCTGCAAGGCTTTGGTTTTACGTGCGCTCAATAAAAATTATAATGCCAATCTTTAGTTTGACTTAAAATAAAGTCATTTAATATAACAACAATGCTTATAGTTTTACTATTTGGCTTTTACATAAATACAGAAATTCGACATTGATCTGAAAATCAATGAAAATTGTTGCCTCCTCTCATTATGAACAGCTGAACAGAATCATGGTTGACCTTAAGTAACCCCATCCCCCATCACTCAAAATGAAATGCGCCCCCTCGTGGCCATAAACACAGGAAAGGACAAATGGCTCCTACAAGTCACTAGATATAACAATTATCAAACTTAAATTTAAGTAGTCGCAAATAAATGTATGATATACATAACTAGCAAATAAGGTTTATGCATTCATTATCCTGTTTTTAAAGTTAGTTCTATGTTACACGGTTTCCTTTTGTTTCATGTAATTATATTTAGTCTACAGAGGACTTTTGTCGCTCAGTGTCAATATGTGTGCTGCTGCAGCGCCGCAAGTGACCTCCTCCGCCACTTATAGTAGGCTAGTTTTGGCTCATACTAGTGTTGGCCGTTTTTATTTACTTTTTCTTAGAAATGTACCTAAATAATGTTCTACTGTTTACTGTATGTAGCCTACACAATATCAGTGTTGGGAGTATGCAGTAAAAAAGTAATTTAATTAGGCTATAGTAATGCATTGCTTTATGCATTAATGCAGTAATGTAAAGCATTACCAATACAATTTCAGTAATATTTTACTCCTTACAATTCTCAGTAACTAAAGTTACTTTGCTTGTTTTGTTACTTTTATGGTTTCCAGATAGTGTACAAGTGAAGGAATAGAATAAAAAGGCTCTTATAATGAAATATTTTGTAGTACTTTGAAAATACAAAAATACAGTATTTTATTTTGATACATTTTTAGGCTGCTGTATTTTTTTTGTGTATTTTGATACGTTTTTAAGGTCGGTATTTTGTATTTTATTTGGAAATACATTTTGATGTATTTGTGCCCATCCCTGACCGTGATGCTCTTTAGAGTCAACGACACAATGCCAGCAAATATCAACTGTTGCTACAAGCTCATCTAGGAGGAATGTGGTGGGAAACTTTTACTAATCTGACTGTATGATCAGATTAAACTGTCTCTGTAAAGTGCGTTTAGATGATGTGTTGTGAATTGGCGCTATATAAATAAACTATGAGCTTGGAACTCAACGCTCTTCCAGACATTTTGAATTCCTGGATGGAGAGCGAAATTTCTTCAAAGTTGGAAAAAAAGTCCAGTGGATTGTTTTTTTTTTAAACGTTTTTGAGATGACTACGACCTGGATGACTGATATTAATATATTAATAAAATAAATAAAATAAAGTAACGTGAGTAACTTACCAAAAAAGAGTTGAGATAACATCTTGTGAGCTGTAAAGGTATCAATAAATAAAGAAAGATGGTATTTAAAACTGTAATTTCTACTGAAGATAAACTGAAAGTGAAATAAATAACATAAAAACTACAGGTTGAATATGTTGTGATGTGACTACAATCAACAGAACCAAACCTAAATCCCACAAACAAAAACAACAAACTATAAAACTAAATATCAGACAGAAAGCACAATTCAAATTTAGCCCAACTTTTGATACATTAATAATATTTAAAATGTTAACCAGGATCTCAAATTTGAAATAGCAGTAAACATATATAAACAGAAGCAAGGCAGCCTCTCTCTGCCTTGCAACCTTATATTAATCAAATCCTGAGATTGCAAAAACATGAACCATTTGAAGTATTAAATGTTAGTGGACATAATGGAAGGATGAAGGTGCAGATGAGAAGCAGGTAACTAATGAACTGAAGCTACTACAAACTTAATTCTGGGCTGAAAAAACAAGATATTAAAGACAAGAAGTTCACAGTGATCCACAAAATCTGAAAGGAGAGAAGCCCATCTCAGAAACCCCAGGATCATATATAGTTGAGAATGACCGAGCTAAGATCCTATGGGACTTCAAGATCCAGACTGACAAACAGGTGATGGCTAACCAACCAGACATCGTGTTGATCGACAAACAGCAGAAGAAGGCAGTAGTGATAGATGTGGCAATCCCAAGCGACAGCAAGAAGAAAGAACACGAGAAGCTTGAGAAATACCAAGGACTGTGGGCACTGGGGGCTGTGACCCCCAAACTGGGAGAGTGGCTACAGCAGATTCCAGGTAAAACATCAGAGGTCTCTGTCCAGAAGAGCGCAGTCCTAGGAACAGCTAAGATACTGCGCAGTATATATATATATATATATATATATATATATATATATATATATATATATATATATATATATATATATAGTTTTGAATCAATATTTCCCCCAGGAAACACACAGCCAGGCAGACGAGCTCCGAGCCAGCTCCCATGTCAGAGGATGAAGAGAGCACATCCAGTTAGTCACAGTCAGAGAAACAGGACTACACTGGAAAACAGGCCAAGCTCCAACATCTAGAAACAAAGGTGTTGATGGCAGCAGCACAGCTGATATTTCTCTCCAGGATGGAGTCACAGCCAAACAGGAACAGACCAGATGAAGCTACTATGAGAAAAAGCAGAGAGAGCAGAACGTTAGAGATTGAACTAACAGATTCTGCAGAGTGGGAGAATAGAGATAGAATGAAGCAGAATGATGAAAAAGGGGTCCCTATGTCCTCCAGCAGTCTAAGCCTATAGCAGCAGAACTATAGAGATAGATCAGGATAACCTGAGCCACTCTAACTAGAAGCTTTATCAAAAAGGAAAGTTTTAAGCCTAGCCTTAAAAGTAGACAGGGTGTCTGCCTCACGGACTAAAACTGGTAGTTGGTTCCACAGGAGAGGAGCCTGAGAACTAAAAGATCTGCCTCCCATTCTACTTTTAGAAGTTCTAGGAACCACTAGTAAACCTGCAGATTGAGAGCGAAGTGCTCTGTTAGGAACATAAGGAACAATCAGATCTCTGATATCAGATGGAGCTTGGCCATTTAAGGCTTTATATGTGAGAAGGAGGATTTTAAATTCTATTCTGGATTTAACAGGAAGCCAATGAAGAGAAGCCAGGATAGGAGAGATATGATCTCTCTTTTTCATTTTCATCAGAACTCTGGCTGCAGCATTTTGGATCAGCTGAAGGCTTTTAACTACAGTTTGTGGACTTCCTGATAGTAAAGAATTACAATAGTCCAGCCTTGAAGTAACAAATGCATGGACTAGTTTCTCAGCATCACCCCTGGACAGGAGATTTCTCATTTTTGCAATATTCCTCAGATGAAAGAAGGAAATTCTAGAAACCTCTTTGATATGGGATTTAAATGACAGGTCCTGATCAAAAACAACACCAAGATTTTTCACTTTATTATGTGAAATCAGTTTAATCCAAATGAAGTGACTGACTAATCAGCTTATTTTTCAAAGACTATAAATTCGGTTTTGTTTTGAAATTTATGGGAAACTGCAAATACAGGAGGATGTTGTGAAAGAGGTCTAATATATACGAATATATATATATATGTGTGTGTGTGTGTGTGTGTGTGTGTGTGTGTGTGTGTGTGTGTGTGTGTGTGTGTGTGTGTGTGTGTGTGTGTGTGTGTGTGTATATAAAAGAAAAATGAAAACTGCATGCAGGGTGTAAGAATAGGTTTCAACTAATTATATAATATAATAATATAGTAGAGGTAAGTTTTTGAATCAATCTTTTCCCCTGCTCTGGAATTAACCAGATTAGTTTCTAGGCCTTTTCTGTGTTATACGCTAAACATGTTGTCAGCTGAATGCAAAGAACATGCTGTTATTTCCCAGTACTCACTCCCTTCAGGCATGTCTCTAAAAAAAGGACAAGCTGCTGAAAACTGGTCCGTTTGGTTTTTAAACTGAGTCTGTGGAAGAAAAGAAGACATTTCTAAAGACCTCCAGGTTAAACTGTTCCAAGGAACCCGCACCCCTTTCTTTTGAAAAAATAAAATAAAACAAACCGAAGAAAAAAAAGTGTTTTGATTATCCTCATACTTTCACTATGGAAAAGAGGTTTAAGGTTGACCCCTAGGAATCATCTCGGGACCTAATTGGTGTCTGGACCCCAAAGTTGAGAATGGCTGCTCTAGAAAATGTAGCTGCTTATTAAAGAAGAAGTTTAAAAATGGGAAAATGGCTTCTTGATTTAATAAAAAGCTCAAACTTTGAAGCAATATCCTAGGAAACTAGAGAGAAAATGGCACTCTACATGCACACTGGAAATCAACTTAATCAGGAAAAACAGTTTAGTGCTGTATAAAATGACTGTTCATAAAACAAGAGGAGCATATGTTGTCACCGCTCACAGCAGAGGACCCAGTATTCAAGGCAAGACAGACAGTGGGATTACTCGAAAAGCGTTTATTAAAACAACCGATCTGCGGCTCTGCAGTAGCAAAGGCTAGGGCGTCCAAGGCAGCAACTTCTGCAGGAGAGAAACACAGGTTAGTGACCACAATAATCTGACTGAGGATGATTATAAACGCGTGCAACCCAGTCTCATGGGAAAATGTACCCCCACTACGTTGGTCCACACTGCAAAACGTAGTGGAGGTACATTAATGGCCATTTTTTGTGGTACTGTTACATTTCTTCTGCCTATACGCTTTCTATTGTTTTACGTCCTAGTCACGTGACTTTCAAGATTCCAGCTGGGAGAAGAAAAAAATATATATAGATGGCCGACATTCGCTCATTTTTTTGTGGAAAGATTAATAACTTGAGTTTGTTTTTGCATTAAAATGAGTTTTGATTACATTTCTAGTGAGAAATGTATAGTTTGTTGCCAGAATATTTACTCAGGGAATGTACATATTCACTTGCTTGTTCGTTTCTTGCAAAGATTTTTCAAGATAATGTGAAACTGTAACATTTTGGTATAAACATGGCTGAGATTTCTCTAACTTTTAGTGGGAAAATCAATAATTTCAACCAGTTTCTGCATTTAAATGGGTTTTGATTACATTTATAGCGAGAAGTGTAGGGTTTATTTACATAATATTTACTTAGTGAACATACATAATCACCTGCTTGCTAGTTTTTGCTACGGTTTTTCGGATCTCGTCAGGATTATGTGAAATTGCAACGTTTTTGCTGCTACCCATCGCCTAGCATTTAGCTGCCGCCCCGATTCAACATTGAATTCTTTGTGATTTAACTCCATCTGACGGATCAAACCCTCGCCACTGCGTGCGTTGCGTCTCAGGTTGATTTTCAGATCAATGCATTACGTCGTGGCATACGGGAGAAAATAATTAAACTAGTTTAAAAAAAGGATCATGGGTTAAGATCGGAAGTGTTTTATTTGGAAATCTACCGGATCCTATGTGCAATTAACTTCCTGTTTGGTGCGATCTCATTGATGGGTTTTGACCAGATTTTGACCAAAGAGGAACTAAAAAAAACAAAAAACAATTTGAATACACAACCAGCATATCTGGAATCAGTGACAGAGAGCGACTGGGACCAGAAGTTTATTAATTTCTCCCCATTGATTTCCATTCAAAATGTTTTCGATCCCACCGGGCTCTAGGGAAGGGGCGGGCATACCGCCACCTACTGTTCATGAGTGTGTAGCAACATTGTTTTACATCTATTAAATTCTATTTTTTTATTTTGTATTCTGAAGATAAATAAATAATGCTTTCCTTAATCTATAAATATCATTTATATTTCCTTTATTTCCCAATAATCCTTTAAGACTCCATTCTTGGCCTGTCCTCTTTTCAATTTCTTCCTTTCAGGTCCAGATGTTTTACAGTTCATCAATACGTGTTCTACCTTTTCTATCTCTCCACATCCTTCACATTTATCATTATTTTTCCTCCCTATTAAGTATAAATTGTCATTTAAATAAGTATGACCTACTCTTAATCTGATCATTATTATTTCTTCCCTTCGGTTTCTCTCATTAATATTTCTATTTAATACTGACTTTTGTACTTTATATAACCTTCTTCATTTTTATCTTCATTCCACCTTTTTTTTTTGTGCCATTTTTCAATTTCTTTCCTCTTAATAAAGGATTTTCCTTCCCCTTTCCCTAAAGGAATTGTAATTGTTATTTGTCTACTTTTCATTCCAGCTAACTTTCCATTAATTAGCTTGAAAACAGCACTTTGTAGGCACCCAGTTTCTCTAACAATGGCCCTTTTTGGGTTACCCTCCATGCATTGGGTGTCAGTTCAGTGGCAGTTCCAGAACATTTTCTTAGGGTTGACCAGGCAGCACAATAATGTGCATGTGGCCAAAAAGTAATAGGGATCAAATTCGGTTCAGAATCAAGCTATTGGGATCAGGCATCAGGTTCAATTTGCATATTTTCTAAGCCAAAACAAGGATTTGTTGGGCTACTGTAATTTTGAATTGAAAAACGTCCTGAATGGGAAGTCTTCAAACTTGAAAAACAAAGTCCAAAGTTTTTTTTTTTTTTTGGGAATGATTATGACCTGGATGTCTAAGAATCTTCACCAGCTTATCAGGGAAATGAATGCCCACAATGTCTATATTCTCCAAAAGAGAATAACAGAACAGACCTTCATGAGGCCCTTGTTAAAGCTATGCACATATTTATGCATCTATGCTCTTCAAATAACTTTTTTTTAAATGGGTTGAGAGGTTGTTCTTTACCAGTAAATACATAAAAGATTCCCAGATGACTGCCGATACAAACTCTCCCCTATAAAACCTAAAACTAATTCTTATAAGAGAGTAAAATCTGTATTAGTCTTCATTAAATGTAGCATATTGTTGTACATAATCGATTGCTTTATTTTTGGTGTCAGCTTTTGGTCAATATGCTAACCTTAAAAGGTCAAAGTGGGAAAATGTAGTAGTAGTAGACAAATTAGCAATTAGAGGAGGCAATAACAATTACAATTCCTTTAGGGAAAGGGGAAGGAAAATCATTTATTAAGAGGAAAGAAATTGAAAAATGGCAAAAAAAAGGTGGAATGAAGATAAAAAAGGAAGAAGGTTATATAAAGTACAAAAGTCGGTATTAAATAGAAATATTAATGAGAGAAACCGAAGGGAAGAAATAATAATGATCAGATTAAGAGTAGGTCATACTTATTTAAATGACAATTTATACTTAATAGGGAGGAAAAATAATGATAAATGTGAAGTATGTGGAGAGATAGAAAATATAGAACACCTATTGATGAACTGTAAAACATCTGAACCTGAAAGGAAGAAATTGAAAAGAGGACAGGCCAAGAATGGAGTCTTAAAGGATTATTGGGAAATAAAGGAAATATAAATGATATTTATAGATTAAGGAAAGCATTATTTATTTATCTTCAGAATACAAAATAAAAAAATAGAATTTAATAGATGTAAAACAATGTTGCTACACACTCATGAACAGTAGGTGGCGGTATGCCCGCCCCTTCCCTAGAGCCTGGTGGGATCGAAAACATTTTGAATGGAAATCAATGGGGAGAAATTAATAAACTTCTGGTCCCAGTCGCTCTCTGTCACTGATTCCAGATATGCTGGTTGTGTATTTAAATTGTTTTTTGTTTTTTTTAGTTCCTCTTTGGTCAAAATCTGGTCAAAACCCATCAATGAGATCGCACCAAACAGGAAGTTAAATGCTCAAAGGATCCGGTAGATTTCCAAATAAAACACATCCGATCTTAACCCATGATCCTTTTTTAAGCTAGTTTAATTATTTTCTCCCGTATGCCACGACGTAATGCATTGATCTGAAAATCAACCTCAGACGCAACGCACGCAGTGGCGAGGGTTTGATCCGTCAGATGGAGTTAAATCACAAAGAATTCAATGTTGAATCGGGGCGGCAGCTAAATGCTAGGCGATGGGTAGCAGCCAAAACGTTACAATTTCACATAATCCTGACGAGATCCAAAAAACCGTAGCAAAAACTAGCAAGCGGGTGATTATGTATGTTCACTAAGTAAATATTATGTAAATAAACCCTACACTTCTCGCTATAAATGTAATCAAAATCCATTTAAATGCAGAAACTGATTGAAATTATTGATTTTCCCACTAAAAGTTAGAGAAATCTCGGCCATGTTTATACCAAAATGTTACAGTTTCACATTATCTTGAAAAATCTTTGCAAGAAACGAACAAGCAAGTGAATATGTACATTCCCTGAGTAAATATTCTGGCAACAAACTATACATTTCTCACTAGAAATGTAATCAAAACTCATTTTAATGCAAAAACAAACTCAAGTTATTAATCTTTCCACAAAAAAATGAGCGAATGTCGGCCATCTATATATATTTTTTTCTTCTCCCAGCTGGAATCTTGAAAGTCACGTGACTAGGACGTAAAACAATAGAAAGCGTATAGGCAGAAGAAACGTAACAGTACCACAAAAAATGGCCATTAATGTACCTCCACTACGTTTTGCAGTGTTGACCAACGTAGTGGGGGTACATTTTCCCATGAGACTGGGTTGACGCGTGAGTCCCTAACCTGGTTTAACAGTTCAGTCCAAGCCCAGAGAACGTGGTAGATTGCAGCTGGTCAGCTGACAAGACATAGCGATTGCCGCAGAGTGTTCCAGAAGCTGAAACCTTGACAAGTGAAAAAGAAGCAGGAGATCAGATCCAAGCAGAGGAAGGAAGGCATGATAATTCAGAGAGCAAAGTAAAGAGGCAGACCCAGATACAGTCCACAAGAAAAATCCAAAAGGAGTCCAAAGACGGATCAGGCAAACGCATCAGAACGGGGACAGGCAAGCTCAAAGGTCCGAAGACAAAACGGGTCAGGAATAGACAATTAGAACACAATCAGTAACGCTAGAAAACTCTCACACCAGCTTCGTTGATATAGGAGAATAAGAGTAAGACTAGATTTCTTTTTAATACAGTGGCCAAACTTATTCAGTTTTTCAATATTTAACAGCCTCCACACCACTGGCATAACTTTCTGAAGGACTGGTATGGACATGTCCCCACCAACTTTGGGCCTGGAGGGGACAGTCCCCACCAATAATTTATGCTTTTTTTCCCCCTTTCTTGTGTTCTTAACAACAGTAAAGCATTCAATAAATATATTTTAGAGCTCATTTTTGGAAAATATAAACCCTATTGAAAGCGTTCGGGTTGAGTAGCTGTAGGTCCATCAGCCACCACCCTTAGAGCGCCCCCAAATACTTTGATCGCAAAGTTACACCCTTGCTCCACACACAGGCTCTAGCCACTATATTTCATTTACCCGCCATCTTTTAGCTCCTGGGAAAAGTTGCCTTTCACTGAGGCAACATCTCTCTCCTCCCTCTTTTGTTTCCTGTTTTAAGCTCCTGAGAGCTTCCTTTGATTTGACTCCATTTTAGCACCACTGCTCCTCCATGGAAACACTCTCCAGTTCAGTCACGCAGTCTCAGGCGGGGACCAAGGAAGCAAGAGGGGGTTTGTGTGTGCGGGGTAATCTGTAATCTTTATAATTTACACATGCAAAAAGGCTTTTATATACGAAAATAAAAACTGTTTTTTTTTTTCATACATTGTTTTGGCACCCTCCAGATATAGTAGTGCCTCTGTGTGCCTAATACACAGCATATACTCTTTTTGTACCACATATTTTAATAATGCAATAACATAGGAAATTCAATTCTATTCAGTGTATTTCTATAGCTCCAATTCACATCATGTCATCTCAGGTCACTTTCCAGTTCACCAGATCATCCAGTCAGATTGATTCAAAGTTTTCTATCTAAGGAAAACCTGCTGATTGCATCGACTCATTGACTCTTCAGCAATCCCTCACACTAAGCATGCTTGTAGCGACAGTGGAGAGGAAAAACTCCCTTTGAACAGGAAGAAACCTCCAGCAGAACCAGGCTCAGTGTGAGCGGCCATCTGCTGAGGCCCACTGGGGTTCAAGGAGACAGAAGCAGACATAGAAAAAGAAGCATAGATACAAAAGGCAACTGTCAACCAGCTCCACAGGCGGCCCCGTCCAGGAAACACACAGCCAGGCAGACGAGCTCCGAGCCAGCTCCCATGTCAGAGGATGAAGAGAGCACATCCAGTTAGTCACAGTCAGAGAAACAGGACTACACTGGAAAACAGGCCAAGCTCCAACATCTAGAAACAAAGGTGTTGATGGCAGCAGCACAGCTGATATTTCTCTCCAGGATGGAGTCACAGCCAAACAGGAACAGACCAGATGAAGCTACTATGAGAAAAAGCAGAGAGAGCAGAACGTTAGAGATTGAACTAACAGATTCTGCAGAGTGGGAGAATAGAGATAGAATGAAGCAGAATGATGAAAAAGGGGTCCCTATGTCCTCCAGCAGTCTAAGCCTATAGCAGCAGAACTATAGAGATAGATCAGGATAACCTGAGCCACTCTAACTAGAAGCTTTATCAAAAAGGAAAGTTTTAAGCCTAGCCTTAAAAGTAGACAGGGTGTCTGCCTCACGGACTAAAACTGGTAGTTGGTTCCACAGGAGAGGAGCCTGATAACTAAAAGATCTGCCTCCCATTCTACTTTTAGAAGTTCTAGGAACCACTAGTAAACCTGCAGATTGAGAGCGAAGTGCTCTGTTAGGAACATAAGGAACAATCAGATCTCTGATATCAGATGGAGCTTGGCCATTTAAGGCTTTATATGTGAGAAGGAGGATTTTAAATTCTATTCTGGGATTAACAGGAAGCCAATGAGGAGAAGCCAGGATAGGAGAGATAT
>NW_024038701.1:0-16986 GCF_016077235.1 Cyprinodon tularosa
AATCCTCCTTCTAAATAAAAAACCCCTTAATGCCACTCCATCTTATATCAGAGATCTGATTGTTCCTTATGTTCCTAACAGAGCACTTCGCTCTCAATCTGCAGGTTTACTAGTGGTTCCTAGAATTTCTAAAAGTAGAATGGGAGGCAGATCTTTTAGTTCTCAGGCTCCTCTCCTGTGGAACCAACTACAGTTTTAGTCCGTGAGGCAGACACCCTGTCTACTTTTAAGGCTAGGCTTAAAACTTTCCTTTTTGATAAAGCTTATAGTTAGGGTGGCTCAGGTTATCCTGAGCTATCTCTATAGTTATGCTGCTATAGGCTTAGACTTTTGGAGGACATAGGGACCCCCATTTCATCATTCTGCTTCATTCTCTCTCTGTTCTCCTATTCTGCAGAATCTGTTAGTTCAATCTCTAACCTTTTGTTCTCTCTGCTTTTCCTCAGAGTAGCTTTGCCTCGTCTGTTCCTGTTTGACGTCATCCTGGAAAGAAACATCAGCTGTGCTGCTTCTATCAACACCCTTGTTTATAGATTTTGGAGATCGGCCTGTTTTCCAGTGTGATCCTGTTTCTCTGACCGTGACTGAGTGGATGTGCTCTCTTCGTCCTCTGGCATGGGAGCTGCCTTGGAGCTCGTCTGCCTGGCTGTGTGTTTCCTGGACGGGGCCGCCTTTTACAGCTGCTTTTTGTATCTCTGCTTCTGTCTCCTTGAACCCCAGTGGGCCTCGGCAGATGGCCGCTCACACTGAGCCTGGTTCTTCTGGAGGTTTCTTCCTGTTAAAAGGGAGTTTTTCCTCTCCACTGTCGCTACAAGCATGCTTAGTGTGGGGGATTGTATTTGAGTCAATGCAATCAACTGGTTTTCCTTAGATAGAAAACTTTGTATCAATTTGACTGTATGATCTGGTTGAACTGTAAAGTGCCTTGAGATGACATGTGTTGTGAATTTGGCGCTATATAAATAAACTGAATTGAATTGAAAATTGAATTATATGACCACTCCTCACTAATTTCTATAAAATCCCTTACACCCTATTTTACACTGAAATGATCAAAATCTTAACCTTAAGTAACAAAACTCCTATCAATATTAGACCTAAAAAATATTTATTTATAAAACATTTCCCTCTGCCTCCTCCACTCCCTGCAGTTCTAAACTAAGGGAAGGGAGGTAGGTAGAGTTTACATGCCAGACTGGCGGGGGTCAACTTAGCCCATTCCAGGGCGGTTTACCCTGAGTCTGCTTCCTCCATTGAACTAAAAATTAATATACTTATCTTTAATTAATCATAACCTCCACCCTTATACTACACTTATAGCACATATCACCTTACCAGACCAATTAGCTACTGACCCTAATATTATTGGAATCCATGCCTAACCCTGACCCTTGCCTTAAAATTACACTTAGCCGATCCCTAGTCTTAACACTTGCCCTAAACCTAATTTTAGCCCTTGCTATCAACTTACCAGATCAATTAGCTACTAACCCTAATATTAGTGGAATCCATGCCTAAACCTAACACCGTACCCTTGCCTTAAAATTACACTTAGCCGATCCCTAGTCTTGACACTTGCCCTAAACCTAATTTTAGCCCTTACTATCAGCTTACCAGATCAATTGGCTACTGACCCTAATATTAGTGGAATCCATGCCTAAACCTAACACCTGACCCTTGTCCTAAAAATACACTTAGCTGATCCCTAACCTTGACACTTGCCCTAAACCTAATTTTAAGCCTTGCCTTAACCCTAAAACCTAGCCATTACTCTAAAAGCTAACCCTAGTTCTCCAAGTTCTACAAACTGGCTTTGCTATGGATCTGAGAGATACCAACGAACGTGCGTGGGCCCGTGATTGCCTTTGATCCCCTAAACAACTGCTCTAGTCGTCGGACTGGGGGGGGGGGTCATCGAGAGAGTGTCTAACGCCTAACCTTGACCGTTGCCCTAACCCTAACTCTGACCGTTGCCCTAACCCTGACCATTACTTGACCCTAACCTTGACCGTTACTCTAACCCTGTCCGGTGCCCGGACCCTAAAACCAACCCTAACCAGAACCCTGACCCTAACTCTAACTCTACAAACTGGCTTGGCTATGGATCTGAGAGATACCAACAAATGTGCGCCGGCCCGTGCAATGCCTTTGATCCCCTAACCAATTGCTCTAGTCGTCGGTCCGGTTGGGGGGGGGGTCATCGAGAGAGTGTCTAACGCCTAACCTTTGAAGGCGTTTCTGCAGCCCCATCATGCACCGTTTTTCGTTATCTTTTTTCCTTTTAGTCGAAAAAAAGTCTGGGTCCTTTCCTTCACCATCTCCCACCAAAGTGCACGTGTATCGTACATGTCCTGGAGGGTCTGCCACTTGCAATACTGCTCCCTCTATTGGCTGACCAGGATCTGGGGACAAAAGGGAGCAGTTGAGTTTCCACAGACCCTTCCCTGTCGTCACACCTAAAGACAGTGAAGACAGCATTACAGTGGGTACTGGTTGGAAATGGACGGTTTCCTGCATGATTCCTGTGTGATTCCCACGTGAATCACGATGTATTTCCTGAGGCCAGTTTTTTTATTTCAAAAAGAACTGCAATGTACCCGGACAACCACCAGGTGGCGCTTGGGACCTCTGCCGTGCTGAGGGGGACGTTTGTGGGCCTGCAGTCAACTGAAAAGCAGGTTTATTGGGGATCTTGGTGTGATACTGTGCTATTTTATTTTGTTTTTGATTAAAATAAAGTTAATGAATTAATTTAACATAGTGACTGCATAATCGTATTTTATGAAAATGGTTGTGTAGTGTTAGATACACCTCCGATCTTATCTGACATCTGTTTATTTTGTTAAAGGAAGAAAATATTCTAGAATAGTTAACTTTGGAAAAAGGTTGGCTTTTCATTCTTCCTTTCCCAGGTCCACTCAGCGAGCTGCGTGTGGTCACAATGAAAACCAGCAAGGCGTGTTGACGTCACAGAATTACAGAGTTTAATCCAATATAAGACAATGCATAAACTTAGAAATAAGACAATGCACAAACCTACACCAGAAACTGCAGAACAACAGAGACATAGATTCAATTACCTGACATAAATGGAGAGAAGGAAAGAAAGCAAAGACGTACAAAGACATCTTTGGAGAGTTGCAAGGGCAAATCTGATTTGTTACTTCTATGTAGAAAGCTTTATCCTCTTGTATTTAATTTATTCACATTGGGCTGACTTTTGCTCCTCCAACCAGGAGGTATCTCTGACACTCAGAAAAACTTCACCTAATTTACTGCAAACATCTAGGGTCATTTGCTTCTTTGTTTTAACAAGAAAAAGCGGAAAGCCTGTGTTGGCATCTAGAATTCTTAGTCATAAAACACAAGATACGCTTTCACAGAATCGGTGTGGAATGCGAGGGCCTCTTTCCTGATTCAGTTTCACACCATCCCAGATGTTTATTCTGGAAGACTTTTGACCTTCTGTAAACCAGGGAGAAATCTCTCCTCCAGGCTCAAATAATGTTGCCCCCCAGGAGATACTCATTTTATGGCCTGGTGCTTTAAATACTTACCCCTCAATAGCTTAGTTTTAAATCATTAACACAACCTTGTTCAAAATTAAGAAATATGTTCAAAATGAGAGTGTTCAACATACCTTTTACACATGCCATAAGATAAACTGTATTAAAGACTACTTTTTTTATGAAAAATAAAATTAATTAAGTTGGAGCCGGGGATACGGACTGAGGCGCAACCAGAGAAAGGCGACAGAGACAGTGCTGCGGCTGGTGATGTTGAAATTAAAATCATATCCAAAGTTGATTCCTCATTAAGATAAGCCAAAGTTATTCAACAGGGTATGTAAGAAAATATATTTTCTTTAGTTTTGTAAAATATAATTGCCGTAGCGTCACTGCATTATTTATCAAGTAACTTTCCAGTAGTGACGTTATTTTTTTATCAAGTAGCAACGTAGCGTCCACAAACGCTACAACATCCAGGGCAAAATTAAGTAATGAAACCAGGTTTTCTATTTTTGAAACAACAATTGGAGTTATTCGTTGGACATTCACGCATGAGCCTCCCACGTATAAAAAGAGGAGCTGAGCAGCTCCTTTAGTCAGAGACTTACAGTAGACACCCTGTAAGAAGGAGCGCTACCGCATGTCATTCGTTCCTGCTGCCAGCAGACTCTATAATAATGCACTATATCAACAATAACTCCTGTAAAAACCACTGTGCAGCTACATTATAGTTTTGTATTTATTGACTGTGAACAATATGCTGTGCAATATGTTGAATGTGCAATATTTCTCCTCCTGTATATAAGCCATCCGGATTGCACATATCTTTATTTCTTTTTTTTTATTTCCTATTTTTGTTTTGTTTTTCATTGTGTGCGATACATGTACACATGCACCTTAATCCTATTTATCTTGATATACTGTATATACCTGGATATACGGTATATATATTGCTTATTCTTAATGCACCTTTTTCCTCCATGTTTGCACCTTCAGTAACTTCTATGCCAATATGTGACGTGTGAATTTCTCCGCTGAGATCAATAAAGCTCATCTAATCACATCTAATCCAATCTAAATAAATACATATATATACATGTTCAATAAATAAATAAGCATTCAATTAATTACCCCCAATAAATGGTGAAATTATATGTTCTCATAATAAATCATTTATTTAAAAAATGCTGTTATGTTCCTTTTTTGTAAAATTGCTTTTAAAATGCTTAACTATTTTTATTCTTTTATTTTCTTTAAAAAAATCACTAGATTTTAAAAACACTCATAGGTTTTGAAAGGTATTATATATATATAGAAACTAAAACGCTCGGATCTTTCTGTCATTTTGTGTGCGTGTGTGGCATCTGCAATTTTTTCGTTAAATATTCAAATAAATAAGATGGACTTTAAACTAGCAGACACGTTTGGATTTTTGCCATTTAATTTTTTTATTTAATTTTAAAAACGAAAGAAATGGAAATGGGGTTTTTATGTCATGATCTTGGCGCTGATGGTTTGGTTTTTTCCTCTGCTTCTTGCTCCCTCTCTAATTGGTTCTGTGGCTGATTATTGCCGATCATTTTCACCTGGTTCCTCTACTATTTAAGTTGTGTGTTTGCCTCCCATCAGCGCCAGGTTATTTGTGTGTTTTGGTGAGACGTTTCCTAGCTTTCTTTAGTCTGTCTGCTTCCCTGATTATGACCAGTTTTCTGTCCTGTGGATCAGCGGCGTCTGCTGCTCGCCCTCTAGAAACTCTGGGGGCGTGGCCGCCGCAACTGCAGTCAAATCTCCCTTCTGGATTCTGCTGAGTTTCTCCGCGAATGAACTGAACTTTGAATCAAGTCAGTGTCATTTGAATCAAGTCAGTCGCATTCAGCTCCACATCCAGTCTCTGGCCTGTATTCTCCTATCCATGCAGAGATCAGCCCCGCGCACCTGTTTTGATTAATAAACGCTATGAACTTTCCCACTGTCTGTCTCGCCTTGAATTCTGGGTCCAATATTCTGAGATCATTACAGAATAACCTGGCCAAAACATGGACCCATCGGCAGACGGGCAGTGGCGAAATGATGTGGATCAAAGTATTTCCCGGCTAGAATCAGGCCTGCAGGAGATCCTTGATTATTAATCAGGCTGCTCCAGCTGCCCCGCCCGTGACAGCGTCACATCTGCTACTGATAGTCCAGCTTCTCTTGAACCGCGTCTGTCCCCTCCTGAAGCGTTTAAAGGGGATCCTGATCAATGCAGAGCCTTCCTGACTCAGTGGGAAATTTATTTTGAATTACAGCCCTCTGTGTTTCCTTCTGATCGAGCCAAGGTGGCCTATGTAATCTCTCTGTTAGCGGGAAAGGCCAAATTATGGGGAACATCAGAGTGGTTGAATAATCCTGAACTCTGCAGCTCTTATAATAATTTTTCTTTGGAAGTAATCAGAGTTTTTTGCCCAGTATTCTCTTATCCATGCAGAGATCTGCCCCGCAGCAGACGAGCAGCCCCGCGCACCTGTTGGTGTTTAATAAACGTTTTGAACTTTCCCACTGCCTGTCTCGCCTCGAATTCTGGGTCCAATATTCTGACATCATTACATTTTTACAGGTTTGCTTAAAAATATTTATATAGTAGCCCATAATATAATAGTGAAACATAAAGTCAGGAAAATGTCTCATAGAAAATGTTTTTTATTTGCATTTCAAATCAATATATTACTGATAGCAAATGACATGTATCTCTTGGCCCTGGGAATATTACATGCCAGTCGCTGCTCCATTCAAGGCTATGACCTCATCGTTGTCTTGGAAAAACCGATGTGTAGACATTTACTCTCTTGTTCTCTGACAATAGAGGCACCGCCATTTACAGTAGTAGCGACATTCCAGCATTAAGTGGTTTGCTTAATTAATTGGTGATGTTTAGAACAGGATGACATACAAAAGAGGAACCCATTATATCCAGATTACGTTCTGGTCATACGTGGTTAAATAGTACATGATTTAAAATGGGAATAAACCGGATTAGCTCACTGACTTGCGCGTTGATCACATAACTATGTTCTTCTCTCCAAAACACACAGCTGCATCGCAGGCTTTGGAAGAAAAATCCAATCCGTCACGGCGGGGCGGTGCTGATCCCCGCAATATTAACCCTTTATTTCGTATTGATGATTAAAAGTATTTATAACTATATTATTTTACAGTACAGTACAGTAGTTAACATTTATACCGTACTTTTATTTGTTAAACAAATGCTTGGGCCTGTATAAAGTTTTTATTCCCTGATTTCAATGTTGTAAGGAGTATTTCATCGTATGATAACTCTAAAAAAAAAAAAAGGTTTCTACTTCACGTATTTCACCTATCGCGGGTTCTTTTTGGAACGTAACCTCCGCGATAAACGAGGGTTCACTGTATCTAAAATGGGAATACTCCGGATTAGCTCACTGACTTTTGGGTGGGTCACAGCCATCCCTGACAACAGTTTAGAAATGCCACTATTCATCGCGGCAGCAAGCAGCATTCTTGCATAATGTGCCCAAAAAGCCTGGGGGGTTGGGCCTTTCATGCTTGTTGTAAGGCATCATAGCGTCCTTTTCCAGATCAAACTGAAAATTTTACCAGCTAGATGATAATAAAAATAACAAAAATAGTATAACAATACGCCTATTATTATCAGAGTAAGATATTGAGGCTGTAGAATGATAATCCCTATGGTCTAATGTAATTCCTTGGAAAGGTGGAGCGCACATCAGCTGATCTAAATAAAAGAAAGACGCCATAAAGTCAAACAGCATAATAGGCTACTATCCTTAATATATATAAATAAGTTAAATAAGTAATTGTACAATTTCTTATATCATAGGCCATCAAGTGATAAAAAAATAAAGAAAAACATTTAAGGCAACATTAATAACTTGACCACAGCTGGGACCGAACCCTTAACCTTTGGAATTGCAGCCCATTCACCCTACCCTCTACGCTAAACCTGGGGAACAATAATCTTCTCAGCTCGCAACACCTCATACCCCTCCCAGTCTGCTCATTCACCTATCTAATCCTGACTCATGGGACGCCGAAATGGACTCAGACTGCCACCTAGTGGCTATAGTAGTCACATATTTTTCACACAATATGTGAAACACGCGGAGCGTGAGTGAAGTGTTCAACCAGCGCCCACTGTAGGTGAGCGGAAAAGAAAACGGGTGTTAATCTAGCATCAACTGGTGGGCAGTCCCTTGTAAACAAGTAGTCTATTCGAGAGGCTTTAGAGTCATCACCACTGGCCCAGGTGAAGCCCTCCTCTCTGGGATGCATTGCTTTAAAATGTTAGGTTTTATTATTTATACATCATGTGCACTGTTAATTTGTTAGTCAGATTAGACAGAGCAGAAGGCCTTCCTTCACATTGTGGATATCACGGTGTGTACGGAGGTCATCTAATCAGGACAGCCTTCGTGTCTCTAAGAGTACACAGGATATGGGCACATCTTGGAGCCGGTCTGATAGGAGAGCTGCTGTATCTGTAACCCTGAGACAGAGAGGCAACCTGCATGGAGTTCAAGACATGGATGGCGTGTCAGTTTCTGATACGGACAGCTAAGCATCCACATGATGCAAGACAGACTCAGAAGGTATAAGAAGAGGAGATGACGTTGTTCGGGGCTCAAACTTTGCCGGACGCTTGCGGGCGTGATTTTTGAGACCACAGCTGTGCATAGCTCGAAGCATTTTTCTCTGTCCTGTAACGACCTGATCTGGAATAAACTCTGTTACTTTTTTACTCCTGTTTTATAGTCCTTTTTTATATGGTTTTACCCAGTTTGAGTTAAGAGTAGTAGATAACGTGCTCCCAGGAAAAGAACCGGCGAGAAGGCCCCTGGGGCGCTACAGCCTTCCTTACAAGAGGACAAATCCTTCTCACTTTAGCAAAAACATTCTACTAGTTTAAAATCCCTGACCAACCCCTGGAATAAAAGTGATGTCTTGTCCACTTTAAAACCTTCTGCTCTCTTCCTGTCTTTCCTGCTTAAAATTCAATTAAAATCTCCTTCAACAATGATGGGGTTTTTTTCCTAGCATGTGGGGCTGCAGTTCCTCTAAAAGGTCATACCTGTCATGTTTGTCATTAAAACCATACACATTTAAAAGGTTAAAATCCTGTCCCATAAAAGTCAGATTTGCTAAAAGCGCCCGACCTTCACTCACCACAGTGCTTCCCTTCACCAGAACCTGTGGGTTTTTTATTAAAATGGCAATGCCATCATTTTTGTTGTTGTTCGAGCCACTCCAGATGGATGTGTGTGGCCACATGTCTTGCCATTGAGTGTATCTGGGTCAAAAAGGTATTGAGCATTCTTGAATTAAGAACACATCTGATTTCATGGAGTTTAAAAAGGATAAAATACTCTGGGCTCTAACTCGCGACTTCACGCTTCTTACATTAATTGTAGAGAAGGTGAGTGCCATGAGCATGATTAAAAATAACAGGCTTGACATCTAAAAGGTATAAAAGGCAGGATGTAAAAAAACTAAAAAACAAAACAAAAGAGAGGGAGCTTAACAAATCAAGTTAAGTTATTTCTTGTGAATGGAGCTCTTCCTTCAACTCACATGTGAGAGGAGGTGGTTGAGCTCCATTCCCCTTCCGGACTCTAGGTGTTGGCCTCTGCTGCCAACACCTAGAGTTCCCAAGTCTTCCCCTTTTCTCCTAACCTGACAACAGCCAGATGCATGTCTCGCTCCACCCAGCTCCACTCACATACATCTGGGAACCCGCTCATTGAAAGTGATTTCCCCAACCGAATTTATGGTCTGTCCAATCAGGACGCAGGGTGGGTGTGTCCTGGAGTGGAGAAGCGACCGTGAGATTCCAACAACAATGGCGGCTCACATTGAGGAAGCAAGCGTTAGCATTGATGCTGCTATTTCTTCTGTGTTGTCCAATCTATCTGATATTGTTTCATTAAAAGAACATCAGAGAACGGCTTTGAAGGCTTTTGTTGGTGGAAACAATGTTTTCGCCCTTCTCCCGACCGGATTTGGCAAGAGCTTGATCTACCAAATGGCTCCTCCTCTCACAGCGTCATGGGTTAGCTTCGGTGTGAGTGGTTTAAATAGCACGTCAATAAAGATGACAGACAAGTGGCTTATCCAATCATATGCAAGGAGTTTTGATAAGGCCCAGCCTTCAGTAAAGGCAATTCCTATGGCGGGTTCCCAGATGTATGTGAGCGGAGCTAGGCGGAGTGAGACATGCATCTGGCTGTTGTCAGGTTACTTTTCTCCATGACAATAGATGTGTCAGGAGAAAACTGATGCTGGTCTCTTGGCAAGCTGGGCGTCAGGAAGGGGGACATCCTCACTGGTTTCTCCAGTCTCCATTTCCTCATCCTCCAATACTACCTCTTCCTGTGCCTGTCTGTCCTCCTCCCTGGTTGGTTCACTTTGGTGGGAGGGTGCAAGACCCTCCCCTGTTCCCGCCTCCTTCTGTTCCTCTCCTCCACTCTGAGGTTTTGGTGGGAAATTTAAATTTTCACACCCAGCTGCCTCGGTTAGCTCGTTAGCTCCCTCAATTGTTTGGTTAACATTTTCAACATTTTCTTTAACTTTCCTGTTTTTCAGTTTGTTCCCAAATGACTTCGGACAGTCTCTAAACAAATGACCCTCTGATCCACTTAGGTTGCATTTCCTTCCATTACTACAATTTTCAAAAGTGTGTCCAACTTCTCTACATTTACCACAGAAAATCTTCTCACAGGCCTCAACCAGGTGGCCATGCTCCCCACATCTCCGGCAGAGCTTAAGCTGTCCCTGGTAGTGAATGTAGCCTCTGTTTTCCCCCAGGACTATCATTGATGGGCGATGTTTCAGGCCCTGGAAGCCTTGGGGGTCCTCCCATTGTTGAATGGGAACCCTCCAAGCACAATTACAAATGCAGTCGACATCCTTCACCTTCATAGCCTGGCCTTTCACAGTGCAATATCTTCCCAGCCACATACAAATATCCTCAGCATTAACAGTTTCATTGAACATCCTGACAATAACTGTTTTTAGAGTATTGCCAGTCAGTTTCTCAACGTCAAATGCTGAAAACTGGGGTTTAGCATTCTCAAAACGTGTCCAGAATTCTTTCAGTAATAAGCTTGTGCAAAAACTTACATCAAATCCTTTGTTGAAGGGCAGGGTCAGGATGCAATTCAGGTCGTTTGCAGAAAACCTCAGGGTCTGCTGGATCAGTTTCCTTGAAAAATCAAGTCTCGACATGGTTATTAGGCCTTCTCCTGTTTCCTTGAATAAAAAGCGAATGCTGTGGTGCCTCCGCATGCTGGCATGGCTGGCCGACATGGTGGAGGCACCACCAACTCAAAGGATTAAAAGGGAATTTAAATAGTTAAAACCAGGGAGATAAAACCACTATAAATACTTTTAAAAACAAAAAAGGGGTTAAAGTGCAACAGAAAGAGTTTAAAATCCTGAAGAAATGAGCAGCTACTTCAAGCTGTTTTCCACAAGGTAATTTTTTTCTCCTTTAGGTGTAGGCAAGAGTGCCACAAACAGACAACCTTTCACCACCCAGAGGAGTTAATCACAGTCTTAGCCAAAAGGCCGAGAAGCGATAAGTGAGAAAAGGGGGAAGAAGAACTTGCCCCTCTGCCTGACCTCATTTTAACTAATGGTTCACAATCTTTGATCACTCGACTGGGGTGGTGGTGGGGATTCTGGCTCACATGGCATACGTTAACGTCACATTCAATCTAAACCTAATGTTCCCCCCCATCCCCCACTTGGGCGCACGGCAAGGCCGGGTCAATCTAAGCTCTCCTATCTCAGGCTTTGAGGCACTTAGTGACATGCCTTCTTCAGCACCCGCATCCTTGTGAAAGCCTTAACAAAATGCTCCGAATGCATACACAGGGCTAGTCTTTAAGCGCACCGAAAATGACCCCACAATTCAATGGTCACCACGTGTCCTTAATGGCTTGCTGGCGTTTTGGGAAACTTGTTGCATATGTGGGAACCTGAAAATGTCCAGCCATCAGATTCTCAACCCAAAGCCTGTTCTGGCTCATTGGTGACCATGTGAAAATGGTTTGTTCAGATTTTGGTCCCAATCGGTCCATGTTAAGTTGCGTAAACTGAGTTAATTGGATGCCATGTCCCTAAATTTTAGGCAAAAAATTGATGGCCCATAAATCTGCATCCTGAGCTCAAAGAGACCCCCTTTTTAAACCCTGGGCAGGTAGCGGGGTCTATTTTGAACATGCTGCGTCTTTATGGGCCAACCAAGTGGCTTCCTGTCCCCTACTCCACAAAAATGATGGTTCTTCCGGCAAACAGCAGATTTGGACTTGATTTTAACAGGGATGCTCCTGCAGAAGGCCTGCACACTCTGTGTGAAGCCCCAGCACCCTGCGGCTTTTTCTAGACCTTCAGCAGGGAGTGGATTCCCCACTGCTCTGCCCAGCAGAGAGCCTCATTATCAGCACAGCCGCTCCCCCTCTCTGCATGATCGACCACATCCGGGGTGACAACCTCCAACTCTCCTCCCAAGAAAAACACACTCTCCTCCGGGCCAACAACCACCACTAGACCTCCTCCAGGAACCTGCACCTCCAGGAGGTCCTTTGGGCCCAGTCTTAAGCACCCCCCCACGGCCTAAAACAAGCAGTACACACCTGCAGGCTGTCTAGGCGCCTGGTATGGCAGCATGACTTTAAAAAATTTGAGCGCTCTTGGATCCATGACATGGAACCTGCACCTCCAGGAGGTCCTGTGGGCCCAGTCTTAAACACCCCCCCACGGACTAAACCATGCAGTACACGCCTGCAGGCTGTCTGGGGCCCTGGTATGGCAGCCTGACTTCAAAAATTTGAGGGCTCTGTGATCCCTGACATGGAACCTGCACCTCCAGGAGGTCTTTTGGGCCCACTCTTAAACACCCCCCCCCGGACTAAACCAAAAAGAGAAAACGCCGTAGGCTTCTGGGCCCCCCGGTAAGGGGAGCATAAATTCGAAATTTTAGGATCCCGGATCCCTGGTTTTGGGAAACCCTTGGAAAGGGGGCCCCAAAAAACCCTTTCAGCACCAGGTATTCCCTCCAAGTACTAACCCGGCCCGACCCGCTTAGGGTTCTGAGAAACAAACAATCCGCGTGCTCAGGACGGTATGGCCGAAGCCCCCAGAGCTCAAAAACCCGCCCCGTTTATACAGGGTACAGTAGAAACCCTGTTTCCGGGTGTCCCCCGGTTTTTCTGTGAGCTGACACCACATTCCACCTATGGGTTCCCTTTGATCGGTCTTGATAAAACTTGCAGAAAAATTTCTCTCCAGTTCATATAATTTAATGAGGTATCGTTGGTTCCCAACCAACTGGTGAGTTTTCCCAATTTTTGGTAATGATTGAAGGGGTAAAGGTTTTTTGGGGTCCTCAGGGGGCCACAACACATCACATTACTTTTAGAAACACCCAATAAAACCTGATTCCCCAAAAGCACCTAGAGCTGCCTTTGGGACATAAACTGAAGTGCCCCAATCCTAGAATGCTGCATTTCAAGGCTGATGCGTAGAGTGGACAGAGAAGCCCTTTTTTCCATCTCCCTATTTCCCAAAAAACAATTTTAAAATTTGGTCCCCGGATAAAGGGGCATAAACGATATTAAACTGATAAGAACAGATACTAAAACTTATCTACCAAAAGGCCGAGAAAAAGATAATAAAAAGGGGGGAAAAAGAACTTGCCCCCCTGCCCCGACCTCATTTTTTTTTTTTTTCTAAGAAAAAAATTTTTTTATTTAGATTCAGTTTTTTTTCAAATTATGCCCAGGGGGAAAAAAAGTAAATTGCTGATAAACAAATTTTTTGCACAACTTTAAAGGGGGAACACCTCAATCTGGGAATTTTTTTTTTTTTTTTTTTACTTTTTAATTTTAAATTTTTCATTTCCCCTCCCCAGTGGGTTTCCAGTGGGTTCCCTTTAGATATTTGTGAAGAATTGAAGACTTTTCCCTCAAGGAATGGGCCAAAATCTAATCAAAGTCATAAAAATCAGATATTAGTGGTTTTTCCAAAAAAGAAATGGAGGGGGGTTTCTTTTGCCCACCCATTTCAAACCACAATGGCCTTCCTTGCTAAAATTATAAGTGACTGTATCACATGCTCATGTTTTACTAGTGGCTTAGGAATATGTCCCAACAAACACATCAGTGGGTTTTCTGACACATTTTGACCAATAGCTGTACTGATTCTGACACATACATCTTTCCAAAATGACTGAATAACATCACATTCCCACAAACAGTGAAACCTGGTGCCCACAGAAATTTTAGATTTGGGGCAATCTAGAGTTCCCGCATTGTACTTGCTAAAAATATAAGGAGAAATATATACATTATGCAAAATGTTATACTGCATTTCTTTAAATCTGTTACAAACAGAGATTTTAGATGGCAGGAGCAGGATTTTATCCCATAATTGAGTGCTTATTTCACATTTGAGTAAAGTTTCCCAAGATTTCCTCAACCATGCCAGTTTGTCCAGATTTAGCTGATAAATCCAGAATAAAATTTTGATATAAAATGTTTGTGATCCTTATTTTCAAGAAGGAACTTCTCCAGTCTATACGAGTTTGTTGGTGTATCAACGATTTTGCTTCCTTCATGACATAATGCCTAACTTGTAAAATATTTATAAAATTCCTTATTTGATAACGCGTACTGTGTTTTTAAAGATTCAAACGATTTGAATGCCCCATGTTCAAAGAGATCAGACAATCTAATTATGCCTGCTTTATGCCAACCCACGAAACTCGAACCTATGTCTTCAGGCAGGAGATCTGGTTGTCTATAAGTGTTGATACCATATTAAGCAGGTGAGTACTATTAAACAGTTTTTTTCAGCTTTCCCCATGCCCACAAGACATTACATATCAACTGATTATCTTTCACTATTTGTGGCAAGTCGTTCAAACGTCTTCCTAGCATGTTAACAGGTGAGGAAGGTTTACATAATGATGTTACAATGTTGAGCCAAGGTTAGTCAGAGTGTCCATGTATCCAGGCAGAAATGATCCTGGCTTGTACAGATAGAACATAAGTTTCTATGTTTGGTAATCCCCACCCCCCTAAATCTCTGGAAAGTTGTAATATCTCTAGTTTAATTTTGGGTTTTCTTCCTGCCCAAATGAAATCAACCATTGCCTTATTAATAGCCTTAATGGCTTCTGATTTCAAAATTACAAACAGCATACCTGTGGGATATATTATTTTAGGAAGGATGACCATTTTAACAAGATTTATCCTCCCCCAAAAAATGATATTGGAAGAGCCCTCCATCTTGTCAGCATCTCGCACAAATCACCTGTCAGTCCATGGATATTTTGCTTATATACTTGGTTAATGGTTGGTGTAACTTTAATTCCTAAGTATACAAATCCTGACGGGGCCCATCGGAAAGGTTTAATATATGCAGGTTCACTATCCCCCACCAAGTTGTTCAAGGTCATTGTGACAGATTTATCAAAATTTCACTTTATATCCAGATATAAGACCAAAATTGTCATGATGGTTCTCAAAAGGAGACCCAATAAAGCAGAACACCACTGACGGACACAAGGATGAAAGTTTAACAAGTTTATTAAACACAACACACAGAATGTACTGCTGACTGGTTCGGGCCTGGTTCTGGTTTCACCGGAGTGAGAGACAGAGCAGTTAATGGACTGCTGACAGGATTTGATTTCCAAGTGAGTTCTGATAGTACCTTGAGGTTTCTTGAGGTTCTCTTTGGGAGAGTCACTGTTGGTTCTGGAGAAGAGTTTATCAGCTGAGTCCGTTTGCTGCTTCAGCATCTCACGTCTAGCTTGAACAGACCTTAGCTTTTGGTTTCCCAGCTCTGGTCCAGAGCTGCTTGGAGGTTCTCAGAGAATCTTCAGGGTTTGGCTCAGAGGGTCGGCTCGGCAGGTTAGCTCTTCCTGGGGCTTTCACAGAGGAGACACGGGTTTCCTGGAAACACAGAGATAGTGGTTAGAATCCAACCTGGATTCAAAGTCATGGAGATACTCAAAGATCTAGGCTTCAGCGCTGACCAACTGGAACAACACTGCGGCGTTGAGGCAAGGTCTGAAGACAACTTATATAGTGGATCCTCTGATGATCTAGATGAGCTGCAGCTGTGCAGGAGGCTCCCTCAGAGGATCCACGGCGGACTCTGCTGGAGAAAGATGGGATTTTCTCCAGCTCCCAAACAAAAATCCTTAATACATTTAATTAAAACAGGTAGTGAATCAGTTGGATTTGTCAATGTCAGAAGAACGTCATCAGCAGAATTTTGTGCTCTTTTTCCCCAATTTTTCACCCCATGAACATTTGGATTTTGTCTAATGCCATAGCCAGAGGCTCAATGGCCAGAGCGAACAAGAGTGGTGAGAGTGGACTACCTTGAGCTGTGCCTTTACCCAGTTGAAAGGTAGAAGACAACGACCATTTGTTAAGACAGAAGCTATTGGAGTGTTGTATATTATTCTAATCCATCTCATAAAATTTGGCCCAAACCCAAATCTTCTCATAATTTCAAACATGTATTCCCACTCTATCCTATCAAACGCCTTTTCAAACGTCCATAGAAACAACCAACCCCAGAATTTGGTAAAAGTTAACATAATGGATAATATTAAAAAGGCAAACTTGTATTATAATACGAATTCCTTTCCCCTTAATAAAACCCGTTTGGTCAGCATCTACAATCGAGCACAAAACTTTCTCTAGCCTAAGAGCTAAAACTTTTGAGAGTATCTTATAATCCACGCCTAGAAGGCTGATAGGCCTATAGGATGAATATAACTCAGGATTTTTATCTTTTTTGGGTTTAAAATGTTATATTAGCTCTGTACAAAGTCTCTGGTAGTTTTAGTTCCTCAAATGATTTGTTGAACATTCTCAGCAGCAAACTGCCTAATTTTTCCCTTCATTACCTTAAAAAACTCCACTGGAAAGCCGTCTGCTCCCGGACTTTTCCAGGACTGAAGTGCAGATATAGCTTTATCTACTTCCATCTGTGTTATGGGAGAATCCAACAAGATAACCTGCTCCTCAAAAGTTGGGAAATGTTACATCATTTAAGAAAAATGGTTGGAAATGGACAGTTTCCTGCGTGATTCCTGTGTGATTCCTGCGTGAATCACTAAAGTATTTCCTGAGGCCAGTTTTTTTTCATTTCAAAAAGAACTGCAATGTACCCGGAACACCAACAGGTGGCGCTTGGGACCTCTGCCGTGCTAAGGGTGACGTTTGTGGCCTGCAGTCAACTGAAAAGCAGGTTTATTGGGATCTGGTGTGATATTGAGCTATTTTATTTTGTTTTTGATTAAAATAAAGTTAATGAATTAATTAACATAGGGACTGCATAATCTTATTTATGAAAATGGTTGTGTAGTTATAGATACACCTCCGAATCTTATCTGAGATCTGTTTAATTTTTATTTATCGCT